>NC_055979.1:1700197-1717697 GCF_018492685.1 Alosa sapidissima | reverse complement strand
ACACAATGTATTTGTTCGAGAGACGCTTGTATCCAATTTTACCCCCAGAGTCTTACTCCCATTGGTTTCGCCACTAAGCGAAGGTTACATGGTTTTAACTCTCGTAACATTCTTCACCCTGCTGCAATGGCTTGAATCATTCACCAGCCTACAGTGCAGTATATTTACGTGTAACATGCAAATAATCTGCCACTGGCACATTTACAATCACTCAGGGAGGGAGAAGGAGTGGGAGCTGCAGTGACATGGACAAACTGCCCTGGCTAGAATATGCACTCCTTTAATTACCCTGTCATGGCATGTATCTTGGTTACACTTCAGGCCACAACAGGAAAAACAGAAAAACACATCATCAATAAAATCAATAGCGTGCAGACACACAGAGGCAGCAGGGCTATAGTTATCAGAAATATTGTTGGTTCTTTGTAATCATGAATATTTCAGGACGCAGATAAATGGCCCTGCAGCTCCCAATAATCAATTTTCGGACTTGACAGACAGCATGGTGAAAATGATCTTGTCTATCAGTGGCCTGGCACATTAGGGCCTAAAACCACATAGACGTGTACATGCGCACACACACATACACACAGAGGCAGCAGGGCTATAGTTATCAGAAATATTGTTGGTTCTTTGTAATCATGAATATTCCAGGACGCAGATAAATGGCCCTGCAGCTCCCAATAATCAATTTTCGGACTTGACAGACAGCATGGTGAAAATGATCTTGTCTATCAGTGGCCTCGCACATTAGGGCCTAAAACCACATAGACGTGTACATGCGCACACACACATACACACACACACACACACACACACACACACACTCACACACACACACACACACACACACACAGACACACATACCATGAATGACAGCCATATCCATTCTAAATGACTGAGGAAGGAAGACTTATCGAATGCCAATACAAGGCGAGCTCTGGGCCGAACTAATGGGATTTGCCTGAGGAACAGGGCAGTCATCTCAGATATTCTGAGTAATAAGTCCAAGCCTACCCCCACATCTTCCTCAACACACACACACACACACACACACACACACACACACACACACACACACACACATTTGGCCAGTAATATCGATACAACTCTGAGTGTTTGTCTTCCCACTACTGCTCTTATGTCCACAGAGGGAGGACGGGGAGGTAGAGGGAGACCAAAAGCAAATGGCACGCCACAGTGTCTATTTTTTTTTTCTTCTCTATTGACACCCCCGAGTCCCACAGCACCACATTGAGAGTGTGTGTGTGTGTGTGTGTGTGTGTGTGTGGATGGAGTGTGTGTGAGTGGGGGGGCAAACACCAGCTTTCTGTTCATTATCCACAGGCATGGTGTGAGAAATAATGGACCTGAGATTTGAAGGGGGTGGAGGCTTGACATAGACACATATGATTACCTACTACTGGGTGTGAGGGTGTATTGATAAAGCATCACTATAAGTGCCTTTCATTGTACACACAGATGTCTCAATAGCCACTTCCCCAAGGGGTTCGGCCAGGCCGTCCAAACAGACATGAAAAAACAGGCTCTATAGATTTTACGATACAGTTTTGCTGTAAATTGTACTCAGAGGATTTGACAGGCAGCACGTCATACTAGTGACAGAGAATGTAGATGCTTTAGTGTCCATTTGTAGACTGCACAATCAATAAATTGTCTTTCAGAAATGACAAATACCGGTGTTTGAGTAGAGTCGCAAATCAATGGAAATCTTTTTCTGTATTTAGCTGTGTGCCAGATTGAATAACTGCTTTCTTTTTTTTTCAAGTTGTCACTGTCCACTTCACGCTTGGTTCTGTGCAGATACTACATGACTATCTCTATATTAGGTTGAGTGTCCCCCAGTGTGTGGGTAAGTGAGGCTTTTGTACTGGCAGGAGCCGGCACGTCTGCTTGGAAGCCCTGCTACAGTGATGTGTGTGGGTGGTGCTGCCTCTCGACAGGCGGAGTAAGGGTCTGGCTGGCCATGGTCAGTGCCTGGGGAGAGGGGGGGTCCTAGATGGGGGTGTTGGGGCAGTGTGGGGGGGGGGGGGCAGTTGGGGGTGTTGGGGGCAGGGGTCTGTGTATGCCATCAGCCCTCTGGTAACTGTCAGTAGAACAAGCAGTGGTGGTGGTGGGGTCATATCAGCAGCAAGATCCTTCTGATTGTGTCCAATCAGAACCCCACAAACCCTCCTGATCTTCCTCCCTCAACTCTCTCTCTCTCTCACACACACACACACACACACACACACACACACACACACACACACACACACACACACATCCCTGCCCCATCATGCTCTCTGAGACATGAGAAAGGGACGGCAGGGTTGGAGGGAGCCCTGAGGGTAGAGGGAGAGATGAGACCTAATGCAGTGGACATGACACGAGTCTGGAGATACCCCTACGACCCGCCTGCCCCCATTACACACACATACACACACACACACACACACACACACATATACACACACACACACACACACACACACACACACACACACACACACACACTGCCCCTGGTCACAGAAACGAGAGGCGGTGTTACAGTTAGCATCTTGCTCCAGTCAAACAGACATGAAGTTAAATCCCTACTGTCCCTCTCCCCCTGAACCCCCCCAAGTCACACACAAAAACACACTCTCTCTCGGTATGTTTTTCTCTCGGTGTAAAAGTAAACACACACACAAACACACACACACACACACACACACACAAACACACACACACACACACACACACACACGCTGTTATATGCTGTTATCATGGCAACATTTCCACCTGTCTCACTGTTATCTCTCTCACCAGAAGTAACAATGTGACACCACCAAAACCACAGACAAACACACATATGCATCATACAGTCACAAGCACACACACACACACACACACACACACACACACTCCAACACTGCAGCACCACCCACCCCCCTCTCTCTCTGTCTCTCTCTCCCCCTCTCATTCCCTGTTGGCTACACTCTATCTAGCCCATAAATCCTATTTTCTCCTTTCCCCTTGTCTCACAGTGCACCTTGGTGTCCATCTGTCCATTTCCTCCTCCCTCATCACCTTTCATTTTTTATTTCACTATCTTTCTCTCTCTCTCTCTCTCTCTCTCTCCATCTCTCTCTCTCTCTCTCCTCTCTCCCACACACACAGGAAGTCATTAACGCTGGCCGCACCATGTAACAGACGGAGCTGGTAGCGGCGAATGATTCACGTGTCGTTCTGCATATCGATTTCCCCGCTCCGCTCATAAATTTCAGGTGCAGGACTGCAAACAAACACACACTCACTCACACACACACACACACACAGACGCACACGTGCACACAGACAAACATAAACACAAACACAAACACACACACACACACACACACACACACACACACACACACACACACACCACACTCACACTCACAAAGAGATGTATTGCCATCTCCAAGTAAGCAAACACCATTCCCCCCTCAGACAGCTGTGAGAGGGGGCTCATTTTCAGCATAGGGGGTGGTGGGTGGTGGATGGATGCGCGTTCTGAAACGTGATCAGCTACATCAACAGTCTCCAATGAGGCTGGAGAAATGGGAGACAGGCAGCTGCAGCTGGGTAATCACTCTTACCCTTACTGACACACCAGTGCCCCACACAAGAAGGTGCCCTCCCATCGCGCACACACACACACACACACACACACACACACACACACACACACACACACACACACACACACACACACTACTATCAATGAACACCATTTCCATGGTCACATGAAAGTAGATTGACCTCATAAAGAGGAGGACATGCAGATTGCCATGCCCTTGGTCATGCCCATGACCCGCATTGCCGTGGTAAGTGGTGCTTTTTGGGCAGCGCAGCGTGGCATGGCACGGGTGTTATCTGGAAACGAGCCCCTTTCTTGTCCTCTGCATCGATGATGTAAGGTGTTGGCAGCGGCCCGGATGAGTCCGGAAGTGTCCAGACATACGCTGTCCTCGCCTCAGCTCACAAGGGCATCCCGACAGGCACGCTCTCACACAGCCTGTGGAGCCGCCAGGACTCGCTGCCAATGCGCTCTTTGGGACCCATCGACAGAGACAGAGAGTATAGATGTGTGTGTGTGTGTGTGTGCACGTGTCTGAGGTAGAAAGAGAGGGAGAGTCTCTATGTGTGTGAGAATATGTGTGTCTGTGTGTGTGTATATGTGTATGTATATGTGCATGCATAGCATGTGTATGTGTGTGTCTCTCTGTGTGTGTGTGTGAGAGAGAGAGAGAGAGAGAAAGAGAGAGAGAGGAGTAATCTCTTCTGCCTCTGTCAACATCTCACTGTTTACATCTATCTGACCATGAGTCTCAGCTCGCTCACCGAGGATGAGACGAGCTTCGGAAACTCCCTTAATGCACCCGCACTTGTCAGCAAGAAAAAATCCTGGCACACTGCTGTACCATCCCGTGCCAAGAGTTTGGCGTATATCACTGCTGGAGCGGAGTGGGGGGGGGGATGTGGGGGGGGGGGGGGGGGGGGGGGTGACCCATTTCTTACTTCTGTACTTTCAAGTGCCTCAGATTCCGGAAAACTGATAATCGTACCGAAAAAGCAGCGGGTAGACTTTTTGAGAGGCGTGGATTAGGGGGTGTATTTGTCTATCAGTAATTACTATAAACACACACACACACACACACACACACACACTCACACACACACACACACACACACACTCACTCACACACACACACACACACACACATACATACACACAAAGAGACAAACCAAACAACAATTTCCCTTTGCTGTCCCTGTGTCAAATATCTATCACGACACATTAATATCAGGTTGCTTGCTCACTCTGAAGAGTGACAGATAAATGAATTCAGCAAATAAACCACATGCAGAGAGAGCACTGTGTCAGAGTATGCAAAAACATCAACAACAGCAACAGCAACAAAAACAAAACAATGCGGGGGAAAACAATGTGATAGTGGCCATTTGAAAGGTAATAGCTTGCTTCTTTTTCTTCCCTGAGAGACAATTCTTTTTCATCATTTTTTTCTCTCACTATCTTTTGCAGAGTACACATAATGAAAGTTGTTAGGGGGTTGAGGGTAGGAGGAAAAGACAACGAAAGCATTAACACCATTAGCAGTCAGCGGTAGGTTAGCTTAGCAACATGTGATGAGGAGGATGGTGATGAAGACGAGCCCCCAACCACACACACACACACACACACGCACACACTACCCCCTGCGTCGACGACGCCTGGGTGGTAATGAGCGGGACATTTTCTCACACAAGGAGATGGCTGCTTGGAGAGTACTGCATTAGCATGTCTGTTTTACAGTAATGATGCTGTTATGGTAATGTGACAGGGGGGTGAAAGTTGTTAAGTCATTAAAAAGGGAAGCTGCAAAAAAAGCACTGAACAAAAACACACAGAGGAAGAAATGGGGAAAAGGGACACACAGACACACACAAGGCACATTATCACTACACATAATAAACAGCGAGTGAGTAACACATAGAGAACAAGAAACGAGTGAGGCATAGAGCGAGAGGCAAAAGAGGCAAAGAGAGGGGAGCAACAAAAGAGATGATGAGGAATAATTGAGCAAGATACACAGATACAGATCAGTGTCCAGTTACGACGATGAGTCTGTCCAGAGAGGATGTGGGGCATGGAGATGTGGGGCTAATTCTGGTGAGTACATGGGTGCAGCGGTGCAGCGGTGCAGCTGTTGATGAGCTACTGTAAGAGAAAGAGCTGGACTGGGGTTACTCACTAAGGGGGTGCAGGGGGTCCAGTACTCGGGGTTGAGCTCAGCCCGGGAGCGGAGGTCCAGATACTCAGGGTTGAGTTCGGTACGGGCGCGGGTTAACGTCCCCTTCAGAGGGCAAGAACAAGGAAGGGGGAAGGGCAAGGGTTAAAAAACGAGATGTACGCCAACGATCACTCTCAGGATGGAGTGATGGATGGGTAAGAGAAGGAAGGGGAGATGGGGGTGAAGAGAAAGTGAGAAGAAGAGGAGGAGGGGGGTGGGTGAAGAGATACAGGATTCCGCTGGTCCTCAAAAGACAGAGGGAGAAATGAATGATGAATGTGGAGGTTTCATCATGGTGTTCATCTTAAGAGCACCTGATACATTTCACCTGACTTCACCAATCAACCCCAGAGATAAAAAAAAAAAAAAAAAAAAAACACATTACATTGGCATTCCAAGTGGTTGAAATGTTTCTGATGTGATTTTCCTTTGCGCCCATTGATTTTCACATGGCATAAATCCAGGACCACAAATTCATTTTTGGATGTCTCACACACTGCGTATAAAGCAACACAATATTCTGCAATAGTTGGACCATTATATCCATGAATGTGTGAGGTGTTTACAGAATATTTGTGTTTACTTTCTGGGGTTTAGGCTATTGTTCTGCAATAGGGGTGGCACTGATGACAGTCTGAACTTACAGGTAGACCACCTAGCAATACAGCTATGCATTAGGTGAATGCTAGTTAGCTAACTAATTATAAATAAGTTATATTTTAAATTACCCATTCCACATAATAGATTTCAGCAATTCAGGAAACAACTAAAAATATTATATGAACCCGTTTCTTTCCTGTAGTTCTACTACATGTTTTTACATGGATTACTCTAGTGTGGAAGATACTGTAGAACTAGTTATCTCTTACTGCAAATGAAGCTAGTTATCTCTTACTGCAAATCAACTTTTATGCAAGGCAAAAAAATAAAAAATCACTAGCCTATAGAACTATTTAAAACTTTGCTTTTCAGATTTGACACGGAATATCCCTTTCACTTCCATCAGAAAGATCCAAGAAGCAAAGCTGTCACTATATTTACCATTTTAGCATACCTTTTCATCATCCATTCATCGCATACACATGACACATCGCGCAATTGTGTCCAATTTGAAGCCCTTCACCTTCATAAGAGCTTCGATACTGATTAAAAGCTCCAAGACAGGAAGAGGGAAGCAGACGAATGATGAGGGGGCTCCTTCTTTGCCTGTTCTTCCCAGTGCAGGATTGATGACACAGATGGATTAAATTTCTGCTTTGAAAATAATACCGCGATACAGATTTAATGAGCATGTGCGTTTTATGCGTTTGACACACACACAGCCGCGAAGCATTCCGTCAAATAACACACCTTTCCGTGTAATAGGCTAGTCTTCCTGTCTGTTTTTTTTTTCACTGGCACTCTTTTTTGCATACTGACTAGACAACAAGGTGGAGATTGACAGATTGCTGACATTTCGACTGAAATTGTGCGTGCTTCTGGAGGCTGAGAGTTCAATCAAGAAGGATTTCAGCCAGGCCAAGATCATCTGAGGATTGGATGATTAAGACAAAGGAGTCAGCAATGGATAGAGACAAAATGAAAGAAAAGATGAAGACATGAATAGCCATGACAGAGAAGTTTGGCTGTCAGTCCTGATGGTCGACTTTATCAACTTGGACTGAACAAACCTAATCAGTCATTGTGTCGCAGTGGACTTTCTTAATCTTTAGTGTTACATGCAGTAGGTTTGCAAAAGAAATATGTATGAATGTCAACCTGAGTAGAACAAGTAGAAGACAGACAGGGACAGGCTTCCAGCATGAGAGACAGACAGATACGATAACATAATATAATAATAATAATAATAATAATAATAATAATAATAATAATAATTATAATGGATACATAGAATGCATAACTACAAAGCAAAACCACAACGCAGGAGTCTAGGTCATCGCCTAAATTCTCCTTTTCTTCATTTCAAAGAAAGCTCGCCATAACCCCATCTGATGAGGACTAAAAATTAATTTACCCTCTCTGTTTTTCAATTTATATCGAACTCATCCTCCACTAGTGATGAAAAAAGGACTCTGGCGGGCCGGTTCGGCCCCGCAGGTGCATGATGTATGCCGCAATTATCTGTTGATTTACAAAATGGCTGGCCGTAATGAGGCAGGGCTGAGTGGAGCTGGGGGCATACATCACTGTCTCCTGGATCACACCGTGACCCCGAGTGGGACCAACCTCGTGCAGAGGAGCCACCATTCCTCTTTCACTTCCCTCTCTGTTGTTCCCTCTCTCTCCCTTCTCTTCTGTCCCTTTCCTTTCTATCTCTCCCTCTCTCTCCATCACTGTTATTCACACATTCCTCGCTTTCATATAAACATTGGCACATTGGTTCTTTAATGATTCTTGGCTGTCTTGGAACGTAGGCATTAATACCAAGGGATTACTTTGCTTCAGTAAATGTGGACACTTTACACTGTAAATGTGTATGTGAACGTGTGTGTGTGTGTGTGTGTGTTTGTGTGTGTGTGTGTGTGTGTGTGTGTGTGTGAGAGAGAGAGAGAGAGAGAGAGAGAGAAACTGAGCGAGTGTGTGTGTATAATGTCTATTTATTTATTTATTTGGCTTGAAGCTGCCTGCAACCACGCACTGTGTTTTAATTAATGTCACGTTGACCTACAGAAAGTAGTTTGCCAGTTGGCGAAGGAGTGGAACAACAGTCTGATCCACATAACTGCCCATTAGTGTCTTGTTGAGAAGAGGAAGAAAAATAGAGAGAATGAGAGGGCATGAAAGGGAAGGTGGGAAAGAACGCTCATTACTAAAAGTTACTGTCACTGTGTGAATATGTGTATGTACTGGTCATGTTTGTGGGTGTACAGTATGTGTATATGTGTGCTTTATTCCTCATTCAAAGGTGACACTTGTCCAAGTCTTCCTCATTTTTCCACTGTGTGTGCGAGCGCATGTGTGTGCGTGTGTGTGTGTGTGTGTGGTGTGTGTGTGTGCACCGCAGACCGAGGGCCCGTGAATACAACAGGCGAGGTGAGCTTCTCAGAACAAGACAGCTGATCAAAGGCAAAGAATCTCGCCGCTCTCGTCAGGGAGAGGCAGAGGGAAAGGAAACAAAGAAGACAAAGTCGGATGAGTTGCTCTTTTTTCTCCTTCTCCCCAACCCCCACTCCCCACCCTCCGGAATCATCTTTTTTCATCTCTGCAGGCAAAGTTAGTTACAGAGGCAAGGTAACTTCATACTTGACACAGAAGGACAGCACTGCTTTAGATTTCAGACCCCATCCACTTTGAAAAGAGCCTTTTGGGTACAAGTCTCTCTCTCTCTCTCTCTCTCTCTCTCTCTCTCTCTCCTCTCCTCTCTCTCTCTCCTCTCTCTCTCTCTCTCTCTCTCTCTCTCTCTCTCTCTCTCTCTGATGTGCACAGCTTACATATGTCTTCATTATACTGCTATGTGGAAAGCAAATGATTAGTTGCTGGAGGACATCACATATTAGAGGTGCTAAATTAAGGGCTGCCTGCCGAGTGTCAACGATGGGATGTTATGGAGAGATGCACATCATCCACGCTAAATCCTTCCCATATAAATATGCCATGTTTATCTTATTTTTATTTATTATATCAACCGATTAATAGTCACTCACAAGGTGACAGGCAAATAATGCAGCTTAGTGTATCTTATATCCCATGATTCAGTGGGGCACAGAACCTTCTTGTTCTTGATATCTGCTAATAGAGCCATGTCTTTTTTTGTGGTACATTTATTGTGTCCCCATTTTTTTTGAACCACCACCATTTTTTTCCCTTTCACCTCTTTCTTCATACTCTTGACTGTCAATCATTGTAATTACTTCCATATCCTCCCTCTGCAATAACATATTACAGTAATGTACTAGAGCCAGGGTCTTGAGTTACAGGAGCGGCTGATGGGAGATGCACTGACATTATAATCTACTATATATCACAGGCCTGAATGCAAAGCATTATGAGCGTATAAATATGAGGGAGACACATGGATGTGTGGGTAATGGCAGACAAGAGATGCTCAACATAAATGAGGATTTGTCAAGCGCACATTGATGGCCATGTTTGCTTAGTGTGTGTATGTGTATGTGAGTGAGTGTGTGCATAAGTGTGTGGATGCATTGTGTGTACTGTAGTTGTTGTTTTTTTTGGTTGGTGTTAATGGGGTCTTGTGATGAACTGAACTTTATGAGGAATAAAATCTATGGTAATTCCACTGCTGGGTAAAACCACTGCTGTGTGTGTGTGTGTGTGTGTGTGCGTGCCTGCATGTGTCGTGCGTGCATGCGTGTGTGTTTTATTTAAGTCAGTATAAGATGACTATCAGTGCAGGTAAGGGAGCATGGGGTGGAATGGATAGGTCAACCAACCAGACCTCTTATCAAACAATGCAAATTTCACTTCCTACATCACCTCACAAGGCAAATTCCACTGCAAATGACAAACCTATGTGCCTGCTCAGTGTATTTAAAGGGAAGAGGACTATCCAAG
The DNA here is from genome assembly GCF_018492685.1 of Alosa sapidissima. Taxonomy (NCBI): domain Eukaryota; kingdom Metazoa; phylum Chordata; class Actinopteri; order Clupeiformes; family Clupeidae; genus Alosa; species Alosa sapidissima. Next base: position 1,707,363 of record NC_055979.1, on the reverse strand, counting down.
GAGCGGGGACGCATTCAGCTCCCCTATCAGACCTTTACACTAGGTGAGACTGAAGGAGCTGTAAGATGGCGCGTCTCCTGCTAGAGCAGCCTGTATCCAGCTAGCTCGCCCTAGTTGCTGCATACCCGTAGCAACAAGACCTCTCAGGCCAGTGGAGATGCTCATGTCTCCATGCCAACAAACTCCCCCACACAAACACTTATCCTTTGTATGATGACAGCCAGGAGAGGAAAAAAAATCTCTCCATCATTTTTAGCAAGCTATATGTCACAAGAGACATCTAGGGCCCTATCAGACACCCAGCGCAATGTGGCGCCAAGCACGGTGCAAGTCTTACACTGAAGTCAGTGATGAATTTTTCGTCATGCACTCCAGTTCAATTGAATATAGCACACATGGGCGTATCAGTTTAGGTGTGGTCACAAAATAGGTGGTGGTCAGGTGCATAGCACAAAAATTGCTATTTTAAGGTCACTAAAACGCCACTGATCAACAAAAACCTGGTTTAAAAGCGAAAGGCACATGTAAAGCACAGCTATTTTGAAGGCCCGCTGTCACAAAATGTAAGCAGCCCTTAGCAATGAGTCCCAGGCAACGACTCGTCTGCATAATGAATATCCTTAGGATTTGTATTCAGTCATTTGAATATTTTTGGTGTAAGTGTTGCTTTTTTCAGGCTATGTTTTCGTTTGCACCTCCTTGACAGTCAATAGTGAAAGTAAATGACTAAGTGTAAAACTGTTTTGTCATTGCCTATGGGAATGCGGTGAAGTTAGTTTCAGTTTGGATGAGTTCAAATAATAATCGATAATAATACTCTGCTAGTCACACACACATTTTGGTAAAGCAAGGTTTAGTGGAATCCCGGTGTTGCATACACGGTCTCGTGTGCAAGCAGACTGTCAAAACACCAGTGCACTGTGTGATGTTGTGCTCCTTGCTCTTAAAGGGAATGACAGATGCCACTCTCATTGGTTTAATGGATGTTATGCCCAAAACACACACTGATTAAGAAAGAACAACCCTTTTGAACAACGTGCCTGGCATCTGGCAGACTTATTACGCTGTCAAGATAGCAATTTTGGACTGGCCACACCCTAAATGTATATAAACCATCCACTTCAGACCGTGCGTGTCAGATCATTAAAATAAAGCCCCTAGATTTTTTCCATGCACTTGTGACTATTTTAATGTGTATCGTTTTGACTAGCTTTCGCTGGTCACTGCACAATACTCAGAAAATCAAGTTGAATTGAATCAACTTGTAGCTGTGGACAAAACTGTTTTTTATTATTTTTCTTTTATAAAGAAGATGAAATTCCAATATATCCCAATCATCAGCCTGTAATAAATCTCTACAAGATGTGGAACATGACTGACTCCCTTAGTAAGGCAAACGTGGTGGCATGTTTTGTACTGAGCGAGACGGAGTCCCAGGACAGCTTTATAGATGTGATTAATACACACTCAGATGCCAGCTAAGAGCTGCCACTCTAACCTCCACAACTCTCCTTCTGTCCTGTCCCAGAGTGCCGAGTGAACTTTCCAGGGCTGGCTTGCTTTTTCATTATGGCTTTTTCTTTATTCAACTTATTAATTGATAAGTGCAACATGGACTTCTCACCAGTGGAAAAACTAAAGTAGGCACGTTCTAAAAAGTCCCCCCCCTCAGTGCTAAAACGGGTTACCCCTGTGATGTATTTCCCGAGAACACATTCCAGTTACGGCTGCATTAATAGTTAACAGCTCAGTAAAAATCAATCAGTGCATTATCTAGGCTGTCCCAGGAGATGGGGCCAGTATGTTTAATATATTGCATTCATAATCTGTCTCTGGGCTGAACGCTCTCTCTCTCTCTCTCTCTCCTCTCTCTCTCTCTCTCTCTCTCTCTCTCTCTCTCTCTCTATCCTCTCTCCTCTCTTCAGTGATCTGACTTACGGCCAGGAGCCCACTGTGCAAATGAGCCCATAAAAGACACCCAGAGAGGAGTCACTCCCCCTCAGGACAACTCTCCTAATTCACACACCAACACACACACACACTCACACACACACAATGCAATTTATCACACCGTTTACAAATCATTCTGTTTGCTTGTTTTCTTCTATTTATTTTACCATCACATCATGACACATGCATGCTCACACACACACACACACACACACACACACACACACACACACTCACACACACACACACACACACACACACACACACACACACACACACATAAACACACACGCAACGCACATGCCCACTTGAGTAAACAAACACTAAAAGAGATAGGCGATGGATGGATGAGCAGGCAAAGGACATTGAAAGAAGGAAAGAGAGATGGTGCAAAAGGGTGAGCAAATAGAAGGCTGAATGTTAGAGGGCCAATGCAAAACGTGAAGGCGAAACAAGATAGAGAAAAAAGCTGGAAATTGGGTGCAGAACTAGTCGAGAAAGAGAGAGAAAGATAGAAGGAAGAAGAGAGTAAGAGATAGAAGGAAAGAGAGAGATAGATAGAAAGAAAGAGAGAGTAAGAGATTACCAGTGAGCAAGAAAAGGGGAGGGGAAGGAAGGGATGAGAGTGGGACAGAGAGAGAGGGAGAGAGTTAGTGAATGGGAGTTAGCTGGTTATTTATAGAGACCTGTCATGGTGTCCGGGGAGGAGAGGAAAGAAGGAAGAGTGTGTATTAGTTCCTGATTGTCAAATGGGGGAGTGAGTGTGTGTGTGTGTGTGTGTGTGTATGGGGGGGTCTTCCCTCTCTCCTCCTCTCATCCGCCTCCTCTCTTTCCCTCCTCCTCCTCTCAGCAGACTTTCAGATTTGTGTTTACGGGCCTCAGTGCTAAGCCCATTTCCATGGTGGGCTCAAGAAGCACAGAGTATTGACGTTCCATTTAAGACGACAATGGCAGAGAAAGCCTCACATGAAAGCGTCGTAATGAAAAAAAAAGAAGCCCAGGCCTGGGCTACCACTAAAAATACTGCCCAATTATATGGCCTGCTTTAATATTGACCAGAGGAGGGAGGACGTGGAGCGAGGGTGTCACTGTTGCCCGGGCCTTCACTTCTTTGAGAACAAATAAAAAGCACATGGGGGGCTACAAATCCCATGCATCCCACCAACGCAGGCCCAGTGTGTATTAAGGACGCATTCAAAGGGAGCGTCCTCTAATGCAGAACTCTCCATGTCCACACAAACGCAAATTTATTTCCAAAGGGTCTTTGATATGATAATCAATTTGCGCCATACTGCGTGCGGCTATGCCACTTCTTCTTCGGGAAGGCAAGAAAAAAGGAAGCACAAATTAATAAATGAAAATAAATGCAATGCTGCAGATGGGGTGTGTGTGTGTGTGTGTGTGTGTGTGTGTGTGTGTGTGTGTGTGTGTGGTTTTGATCCGAAGGCTTTAAATTCTCGTTCAGTACATTCCCAATAGCTTGCCTCATGGCACAGTGAATTAAAAGTATTTTAGGCCTTTAAGAGTCCCTGTCGTCTGTCTTCTGATGGCTAAGATTTATTCACATTGATTTTTACCCCCTTCAGTTCTGCTAGTGTGTATGTGTTTGTTTTTGTGTGTGTGTGTGTGTGTGTGTGTGTGTGTGTGTGTGTGTGTGTGTGTGTGTGTGTGTGTGTGTGTGTGTGTGAGTGTGTGTGTGTGTCTGTGTGTCTGTGTGTGTCTGTGTCTGTGTCTGTGTCTGTGTGTCTGTGTGTGTGAGTTAGTCAGTCAGTGTGTGATTTACTTACATCTTTTCTAAGGCCAAGAACAGAAAAAAACAATAGCAAGACACGCTAAAACAAACAAACAAATAAACAAATCATATTGACAAATTTTGATTGGCACCAGAGTGCTAAGGGAAACAAATTCTTTCTGCCATTCCTTTCAAGCTCATGGTGAGTACTATTACTCAACAGAAGAGTGGATGCACACGGAGGCCAACTAATTGAATCCACAGGGCTTCTGGGAAGACTAGGATTGTGCGTATTCAACTCTAGAGAGGTGGAGCGAGTGACGTTAGTGATCTGTATTTCAAAAGCATGCTTTTTTATGATGGCGTAACATGGTGACTCATGCCAGCTTTTTAGCCCAACCTAGAAGAGGTCACACCGACAGGGGCGAGAAAAAAATATGAAATGAAAGTGAGTGAGAAAGTGTGGGACATTTGCAGTCAGCAATCTTAAAGCTATGTTTTTCATCTCGAATGCTACCTCCAGGTCCATTTCCATCTCTCTCTCTCTCTCTCTCTCTCTCTCTCTCTCTCTCTCTCTCTCTCCTAAACACACACACACTCTCACTCACTCATCTTGCTCCAAGTAGGAGACCTACACGTTTTTTGTAAATGTGCTTTTAAACACATTTCCTCCTTTTCAAAAGCACCTTTTTTCACCACAAGAAAAGCTTTCTCTCTTTTTTTTTTCCCTTCTGCCACATTCTCCGCTATACAATAATGCTAAAAATAACCCCACCCCTGATGACGAGGTCAGCTTCAAGGGACAAACAAAAAGAAGATGGAGAAGGCAGACAAGGTCGAGTCCTTTTCTGACAGCCAGAGAAAAAAAAACTCCGCTACAAACTTTTCCCCTTGTTTCCTGCCCATTTTGCATCTCTCTCTCTCTCTCTCTCTCTCTCTCTCTCTCTCTCTTTCTCTATCAGACTCTCTTTCCCAGTCATGTCTGCAGGCTCCAGGAAACAGTGGGCTACTGGGCTGCACTCCCTTGGCCTCCTCACTTCAATCAGCCCCCACCTCTCGGAGCCGCAGCATCACAGCCCCAGCAGACAGTGAGGACACAGCAGGCCGCCCCCTTGCTCTGAATGGGAAGAGCAATAACACGCTCCATGACTTTTGTGACTACGCCGTATGATCCTGCTCTTTTGAAACTTGGGAAGTGGAAGAAAACGCTCGCAGTCCAGTGATTTTTCACACGTTCACACATACGCACATAAGAGAAGATTTCTTTCAAGGCATTTTGCGATAAACTTTCACCCACTGCTGCAGTTTCAGTACAGATTTGAAGTTTTCGAGAAATTGGTCTTTGGATCGAGCTCTGTACAATTTGGCTGACCTTTTTTCTGCCGTTATCTTGAATAATTGGGAGGAAGCATATGCTGACTGCCATATTGACTACGCTTGTTTGAACTTAAAGTGGGACTCTTTCCAACCCAAAGGCCTGAGGGCCTACATTAAAAGGGTCTTTAAACCACTTTCATTGTACAATTACAGCATGCCATGTCTCCAACAGCCAAGTGTCACTGTGCCACTTTTTTAAATAAATGAGTTATATAATTAACTGAACAATTAATTAATTTAACGAGTGGCACACATCGCTTCTCCGGGGGAAAAGTGGATTAATTTGAATGTAAAAGTGAAACGGGGGAAAAAAATGATAGACGGCCTTAGCTCTGTGTCGTCATTCACAGGAGCTCTAATCTCTGCAGAAGGTCCTGGGAATAATGCACCACTTTAAATCCAGCCAAATCTGCTGGCACATTCTGTTGTAGATTTCAGAGTCTACAACAGAATGTGTATCATTACATACAAGAAGGCTATCATTACATACACACATTCTGGAAATGGAAGAGAAAAAAAGGACACACGTACCCATTACCAAATCTCAGCTTTCTCTCTCTCTCTTTCTTTCTCTCTCTCTCTCTCTCTCTCTCTCTCTCTCTCTCTCTCTCTCTCTCTCTCTCTCTCTCTCTCTCTCTCTCACACACACACACACACACACACACACACACACACACACACACACACACACACATATACACACACACACACACATTGTTGGCTTTGCAAAATACTCTGTGTGGTGTCTGTGTTCTTACATTATAGTCTTTGTTCCAGGATTGGTTTCTTGTTGCTTAATTATTGTTGCATATTGCTGCCCTTGAATACATATCCAATGCCTATTCAAATACATCATGCCAATAAAGTTGCAATGAGCTACAAGGAGGGATAAAGACAGAAATAACTGCAGGGAGATAAGAGAAGGAGGACAGAAGGAGTTGTTCTCTTTAACCTCTTTGATTCTTCAAGTCTTTCCTGTGGTCAAAGTCAAGACGACCATCTCAGACGTCCAGGCGGCAATACCAGATGCAGAGGGGCAGGTAGGCAGGCAGCTGTGGCCTCATCCGTCTGACGAGTGACTCCCTCTATTGATCCTCTTCTCTCTCCCACTCCTCCCCTCCCACTTTCTCTCACTCCCCTCCTCTCTCTCTCTCCCACCCCTCCCTACCACTTTCTCTTACTCCCCTCCTCTCTTTCTCTCTCTGGTGGACAGAGCCAGGGACTTCAACAGGAAGCTCAAATGGCATTGTGGTTCTTCCTCTTCCTCCTTCCTTCTCCTCCTCCTCCCAAGTCCAGCGTGTCGCAGTCACTTCGTGTGACGTTCACGCCTCTAAGTATCGGCCCGGGAAAAGATCAAAGGCCTGCGAGTCACTTTGTCCGCCTGCATTAGAGAACAATCCAGATCATCACTGGCCTTTGGGTGCCAGATGCACTCTGTGCAATTTCTCTATCACTCTCTCGCTCTCTTTCTTTCTCTCTCTCTCTCTCTCTCTCTCTCTCTCCTTTCCTCTCCTCTCTCTCTTGCCCTCTCTGTGTCAGCTTCGCTCTGCCGCACACCATCAGCGGTAGTCGGGCCCCCGGACGGCTCTGCTGTGATTGCTGCTCTCAGAATTGATCTAACGAACGCAGCAGCTTTGGGAGCGAGTGAACGAGCCTCTCCGCTCTGCGCTCTCCGCCTGGGCTGGCTGCAGCTGACGCCACAAGACAGAGCTCTCGTTTCAAGTAACCCATCAAAGCAGCCAAGGAGAACAGAGCAAAGGGAAGGACAGGCATGAGCAGATGAAACGGATAAGAAGCAAAGTGAGTGGATATGTGTCACAGTGTGCCTACTGTCCACAACACTGAGAGCAGAGAGGTGGACCATCACCAGCACATTCATTTGGCAGCTTTATTTCATTTAATCAGTGTATTACTATATATAATACTGTAGAGCAATATTGCAGAAGATGCAGTTTTCATGATATTACAATAGTACAATAGTAATAAGTAATATTATATAAGATATTTTATTTAACTACAGGTCCTCTGGCTATTGTGTTTGAAGTCATGCTGAGCTTCAGATTTATAGTCAGAACTTGACAGTCACTGAGGAGCAGCACATGGCCAC
>NC_055979.1:1675000-1695000 GCF_018492685.1 Alosa sapidissima | reverse complement strand
GTATCTTTTCTTTTGGATGGCTGTGAAATGTGGAATTATCTACTCCAAAAATTCAGACGTACTAATGATTTTATCAAAGCGGTGCTAAAAGCCAAAACCAGTATTCTTTTTTTTACTACTCTTACTATATTCATGTGTTATTACAACCACCACCACTACTACTACTACTACTACTACTAATCATAATAATAATAATAATAATAATAACTATACTATTACTAAGGTGTAAAGCGGAGACATGCAAACTGAAAGTGTAGTGTGAGACCTAAGGCAGGCCCAACTCTCTGTCTCTGTGCTGTGCTAAAGTAAAAAGAGGCCATGACTAGATTAATAATTTGGAGCATCTGGGGAAGGACAGGAGAGGAGAAGGACAAGAAAAGAAAGGGGAGAAGGAAAGAAAAAGTGGAAAGGAATAGATGAGTGCAACGTCAACAAACATGAGAAAAGAGGAGATCAGTTGTGTACAGACTGTGTAGTGAGAGGTGTCATGAGGTAAGAGAGGTAGCAGTGACACTGTGTGGAGACAGGGAGAGGAGAGATGCAGAGAGGAGAGGAGAAGAATAGTGAAGAGAGGAGCATCAGGGAGGGAGAGAGGGAGGAGTGGCACTGAGGAGACAGAGAGATACAGAGCAGAGAGTAGAGAGGAAAGGAAAGGAAAGGAAAGGAAAGGAGAGGAGAGGAGAGGAGAGAGGAGAAGAGAGGAGAGGAGAGAGGAGAGGAAAGGAGAGAGGAGAAGAGAGGAGAGGAGAGGAGAGAGGAAAGGAAAGGAGAGGAGAGAGGAGAGGAGAGGAGAGAGGAGAGGAGAGGAAAGGAAAGGAGAGAGGAGAAGAGAGGAGAGGAGAGGAGAGGAGAGAGGAAAGGAAAGGAGAGGAGAGAGGAGAGGAGAGGAGAGGAGAGAGGGGAGGAGAGGAAAGGAAAGGAGAGAGGAGAAGAGAGGAGAGGAGAGGAAGGAGAGGAGAGAGGAAAGGAAAGGAGAGGAGAGAGGAGAGGAGAGGAGAGGAGAGGAGGTATCCTCCAGAGCAGTCAGACGAGGACAAGGGACTCGGCGTGGAAGACCAAATGGTGTGTGTCAGTGTGACTGTGGGATCTGTGGTCGCACTAATACTCCGAGATGAGGCACACTCCCGTCTGACACAGTTGCGCATGCTCGCTCTCTCCCTCCTCTTTCTCTCATACAGACACTCTTTCTCTTACTCGGTCTGTCTTCCTCTTCCTCTTTCTCTTTTTCAATACAGACACACAAACAGATAGCATATAACAGACATATGCTACATGATAGAAGATAAGATTTCAGTGCATATCAATCCTAAAACATAGTACATGAAAGCAGTGTGAGCCCTTTACTTACTGATAAATGTAAGCTGAACTGGACTGTTAAGCAGCCACTCCTGCCATCACCATAAACAGTCATCATGTATTCACCTGTTTACAGAAGAGTGCCTCTCATCATGAAACTTGCATACACAGATTCAGTTTACATGACAACTGCATTGTTTATAAGTGTCTTGATCATTTATGAGACACAAACACGTCCTATACTGTAATGGAGCTCTTCCAGCTTGTTACACACTGCTAACAGGCTCCAGAGAAGTCAGTGTGCATGTGTGTGTATGTGTGTCTGCAGGCTTGTCCCGGGGCGCGGGTACCAGAGTGTCGACAAGCAACAAACACGCTCACCTGCACCTGTTTCTGGAGCTGTTCTTTGTGCCCCCTCCCACCCCCGTCTCTGTCTCTGCTCTCCCTGCACTACAAAGGCCTTGGTTGCATACGTCAGAGGCGCAATAAAAAAACAAACAAAAAAACACAAGCTCCCATGAGTCTCGGCGCCCTGGCAAACCCCTCCCTCTTAGTGGCGACGGCGGCTGTTTACCTTGATGGAGAAAGACAACCATGCAGAGGTGCGGGAGCAACTGTGATGCTTTAAATGAGCTCCCAGATCAGTGCGCATTAATTATGAATCGGCCATAATTGCAGTGGGATTTGTGGGAGCTGGTTCATTCGTTTGGATAGAGAGGTAAGCAAACAGGGATGCTAATCCCGAACAGGGAAAGAAGAACTTTTTCCGTCTAGAAGTCGTCTAGAACGTCTAGAAGATTCACATGTAAACTACAGGCACAGTGCACATACATGCTTACATATTATGTATGCACACACACAATCACACAAGCATTTCACAAAATCACACACACACACACACACACACACACACACACACACACACACACACACACACACACACACACACATACACACACATATATACAAACAAACCAACATTACTCACGTACACACACACTCTCACACTCTCTCTCTCTCTCACACACACATACACACATGCACACGCACACACACACACACACATAAACTCATCTCGCTCACACATGAGCAGTCAGTCGAACGAGAGAAACAGCGCCTCATTTTTCCCTTTTTCACAGCTGCGTGACTTCGCCTGGCTCCAGCCGCCTAACGCACTCCGCATCACAAATTAAAAAGGATCGGGAGACTCTCACTCTGCTATGGGGTCCATAATTAATACTCCCTCTCCGTGGAAAAAAGAAAATCACACACACACACACACACAGAGCACAGCACTACACAACACTGGCAGCAAGACGTAACAAGTCTCCAACCAAAACACAACCCAAGCGTGAGAGAAGTGTATTTGAAAGCCGAGAGCACAAGCCAGTGAGCAAGCCCATTATCTGATTGCACTTGTCTCCCACTACGTTTGAAGAGGCACCTACCCCAAGGGACAGGCATGGACACACAAGGAGGCCTTTTCATTAAAGCATCTCCATCAAGCAAGCGAAAGGGGGTGGGTGGTGGGGGAGGTGAGGGGGTGTATGGAGAGATTGAGCAAATATACACAGGATGAAAGGATACGTTGATAGATAAGAGTTGATCCACACTAACACAGTTCCTACCGAGGCTTCCACTTCCCATAGTAACTTGCTGTGAAACTTGCCTGTGCCAAGGCAAGTGGATCAGAGCACATTTGGAATTGCCAGACTGCCATGCACCCCACAGGCATTTCACTCATCAAGTGTGGATGCCCCATTTGACCAACATTGTGTAAGGTGAAGAAACAGTATTGTGGGTATGTAGGCTTTACCATTCTTTATTATCTGTCCTTTATCTGTCTTTATCACCCAGAGAGAAGAAATACAGGACACGGTTCCACATCAATGCTTATGAATGGTGACTATAACAACCATAGTAGGACGACGGTTGCAGCGCTCTAGAATCTTTGGTTGCAGGTTTTGCAACAATGGAATCAACTGTAAACAAGCTAACTGTCCATGCTAAAGTTGTACAACAAGCTGAACTAGTGAGCTTCTTTTTAAACGGAACCGAGTGTTTCCTTTGCTTTACAGTGGCAACCGGGTGATAAGCAAGATAACGGCCTTCAAGGTGTGTCCAGTTATACGGAATTAATGGACTCGGGTCATTAACTGGCTCCGCTGCGCGTCGGGGAGTTTTTTTCCCCTCGCCCTCGTCCATTAATTCCGTATAACAGGACACCTCGGCGGCCGTTATCCCTTACCTAATACACAGACACACATACACAAAAAGAGAAAATAGAGAGAGAGAGACACACACACACACACACACACACACATATAGTTAGGCTGATAAGCATAACAATTGTGCATTTTATGACTAAAGCATGAAAGTTTCACCATATAATCTTCACCCCCTAAGGTTTTCAGACGTGGAGCCACTTCAGATCTGACCTCTGGGGCTAGATATTTGCTGTATTATATACACATCTTTGAGGAGTAAAATATTTTTACAAGTCATTCCAGAATTCTACTGTGAAGATCTAGAACTTACATTAACTGCCATTCAAACTGGTTGATTGAGTTCATTATGACAGTATCAAATGGTCATATAATGATTGTCAAAGTTTTTTTTTTTTCCCCGTCATCTACTTCCTGAATTTTTGGTCAACGATACCCGGGACACAGAAACACCGGTGCACATGAAATTTGGTGGGTATGTAGCCCCACTAGACTTTTAAGGAAAAATTACGTTTCGTCCCCGGGCCCCCCCCCCCCGTGCTGGGCCCCTCAAACTGCAAAAAAAGCCGTTTTTTCTAAATAACTACCTGAACCGTGGCACTGAGGATGAAGAATCTTTTATGGTATGTTGATCTCAAGGGCCCACATCAACCTGGCCCATAATCACTCATTTGTGATTTGCACCCCCCCGGTAAAAAATGAAAATGCAATATTATTCTGCTTTAATCGCCCCTATCTACAGTTAAGATGTTCAGAACTGCACTGCACTGTGTATGATTGACCTGGCATTCTCTGGGGGTATGCCAAGTTTCATAGAATTTTATCCATGGGGGGGTCTAAAAAAATTAGGTTATGTGTACATTTAGTGACTGTACACTCATTGGCCTGTAGATGGCGGTGCACCATATACACATGCACACACACACAGCCACGCACATTCTATCGGTATTAGAACGGCCGATACATAATTACAAATTCAGTAGGATTAAAAGAAAGCCAAATATTCATCATCATCATCATGGCTGCATTTCCAGTATTGGCGATAAGTAGTCGTTTGTCCACTAGATGGCGCATCGTTGCAGTGAGACGTAATTTTGTTGGAAGTTAAAAGTGGGTTGGAAAAACAATGGACGCTTCCTACAAGGACTGTAGTTTACCGCAGAGAACGTCTAATAAGGACAGGACGATGTTCACATTAAATGCAATTCCCATTTCTTCTTGAAGCCGAAATAAATCTGAGGATGTTTATCGGACATGCTTGGTTTTTACTGCAGGTACATTAATCTTATAATATCAATAAGGACCTAGGTACAATAATGTTACCGTTAGCCAGAGGTGGAAAAAGTATGAAAATATTGTACTCAAGTAAAAGTACCAATACCTTGATGAAATATTACTCAAGTACAAGTTAAAATACCGATCTGAAAATGTACTCAAGTAAAAGTAAAAAGTAGTTCATTTAAAATGTACTTTAAGTAAAAGTTACTTAGTTACTTTTTTTTGGGGGGGTGGGTACCAGAACAACCAGTTTTACCAGAGACTTTCTAATGAGGAGATACAGCACTCAAAAAATCCTCCATAGTAATGCATGGGGTTAGTTTGTAACAGTTGTCTACACATATCACAACCCTTCCGCGGCAAAACGTTGACATGTGAATACATTGAGCCAATCATGTGGTGTGTTGTAAAATACATTGAGCCAATCATGTGGTGTGCTGTGAAGACATCGTGCCAATCATCTGTTGTGATCTCGCTGCTGGAGCAAGATTGGTGTCGTGAAGCCTTACGCACAGGCATTTCTGCCGAAATAGATGTACGATAAGTGCCCAAAAAGTGTTGCAATATGGCCGCCGAGTGGGGGGGGGGAGGAGGAGGGAGGAGGAGAGTGGGAAGTGGGAAGTATAGGGCAGGGAAGTTTAGGCTAATTAGCCTACTGGGGGAAAAAAAAAAAAAAAAGTGTTTAATACTTTTTCCGCCATATATTTATTTTACCTGAATATTTTAACTTCCAAATTAAATGTAAAAATGAATGTCAGACGAAATGTAAAGTTTGACTGACTGGATTCATAAGGTAGTCTCTTTTGTTTATTTAGTTGAGCATCTCGTGATCCAGCTCCATCACTTTCAGAAAGACTGCATGGCGCCAGCTTGATTCATGTTCTGTTGTAGGCTACATGCTGATCATTATCACTAGGCTGGTGGTTGGGCGCGATTTTTTTTTTCTCTCCCTTTCTGTTTTCGTTAGTCTTAATTTTTTTTTTTACTCAAGTAACGGATGGGATTTTTGATGTAGCGAAGTACAATACTTCACTCAAAAAGTAATCAAGTAAAATTTAAAATACCGATTTTATAAACTACTTAAAAAATACAAAATACACAGAAAAACTACTCAATACAGTAACGTGAGTAAATGTATTTAGTTACTTTCCACCTCTGCCGTTAGCGTTGGTTGAGTGATGGAGGCCAATTTGATTGATTGCATTTGTAGAAAACTATAAATGCGGTTATACCAAGCAAATTGATAGCAGCACTGTAATTGTATCTTTCGACTGTCATTTGTTGCACGTGCTACAAAAATCATTCTGTGCAATGGAAGATTTACCAACATTACACCGGTCTGATACAGTTTAGCCTATACATGTGTGAGACTGAGACGCCTGTTTATTTGTTTTAAGTGCGTGCAGGGTGTGAGAGGGGAATCGATGTGCTTTGATTCCAGCTTGGTAGTTGTAGTCTGTGAAATTAAAAAGCACGTGTGTGTGAAGTATCCAAACAATGACACCTTCATTTCATTATGGCTGCTTTAGCAACACACCTTAAGCTACTGTGTAGTGGGTCCCATTTAGAAGTGGCTACTTCATTTACGCTTTCCTTGACTCATGGAGCTGCTTGAATTTTATTACAACTTTTTTCGCCACGATATGGCAGTTTAAGTCCGCTTGATACTGTAAGGCGTAAGCCATTGGTTTCCAAATGAGATTTTTTGTGTCGCCAGTTTATGTTGTAAATAGGCCTACCTTATAAGCCTACCTGTAGCTTAGGGAAGCTAACAGCTTTCTATTAGGATCTAGTTTGTTAGTTACAGTTTTGTCATAACTCCCTGATGCATTTTTGCATTTAGAATAGCCAGAGCGTGGATATCTCAATCGGAAAATTAAACAATATCGGGTGCCTAAGGACTAGGCTGGGTGAACCCAGCCTGATCTGCCCGCTATTTATTTTTTAATTTCTTAAAAGATTGAGCTTGGTCTGGTGAAAGCCAGACTAGCCATGGACCTCAGTTACACAATGCAAGGGAACATGAAGGTTTTATAACAATGCTACATCTTCTTTGGCTATTCTACAATCTATTCACCTTTTCCAGGCTACTTTCTGTGCAGCCGCACACACACACACATAGGCATGCCAAACAAGCATACACAAAAGTTTCAAGAGTGGGGGATGGAGTAAAAGATGGAGACAAATTAAAGTGTGATTTATTTTCGTGGAACGGATGTACAGGACTGAGCGGCGGTCATATTTTGTACCACTATGCGGTACATCTAGTTTTTTTTTTACTTTAGGCCTATTACTGCTATGCCTATAGATAGATAGATACATAGTGGAATGGTAGATAGTAAATATTATGATAAAGAGCAATTTAATAAGGAACCCCTTTCAAAAGAATACACAAGTATTTGTCTCAACAAAGTTTTCCTTTTTTAATGTCATGTCTCTATTGGCTGTGTATGTCCAGGCTAACAGTCTCCTGAGCAAGAGCAAAGATCAGTGCACTTGAGGGCAGCCTGTTTGCACCTGCGACACATAGTAGGCCTACACCCTTTTTTGCAGCCACAATGGATCAGTTCATAACAGCCATTGGAGGCCTCTAGAAGAGTGGTCTAGAATGCTGCCATCCTGTCTCATCCTTCACCCATACTTTGGCCTATAGGACACTGACTGGATCTGCTCCCTGCTATCTTAATTCAATGATCAAGATATTCTATCCCTAACCACTCACTGCACTGTAAAAAACTATTTCCCTTGGTGTTATCTTAACTTCTGTTCTTTTGTCAAGTTGAGTATGATTCACCACTATTGTTCAAATAACTTAGCAATCGGTGTTATTGTCCCATAAACTAGTGGCACAGTTGATACAAAGCAGTTACGGATTACGGATAAATGCTACTTTCCTGTTTATAATGTTTCTTTATTCTAATTACTGTTTATTGTGGCTTTTTTGAATTTGTATGAGGTAGAACAACTGATAAGCAAAATTACTGTATAAGAGTTTCAGAGTATTGCAGGATTACCATTAAGGAGAAGACCATTATTAAAATATATAGAATAGAGAGTAGACATACAGTATGCAAAATTGTTCAATGCAAAATTGATTACTTTCTCAATTAGCTTTGACATGTCCACTTGGAGGTGTCACAAAGTTGGGCACTCAATGCTTACTTGCATTATGTGTCTGTGTACTTCCTCCTGGGATGGATTTGATATTCATCTTATATGGTGGTGGTTCTTGGACCTTGTTTACTATGCATGTAATGAATATGAAAGCTGTAGCAACTGGATTGATAGTTGTAAAAAGAAAGTTTATATTCATGATGTCAACACTGCACAATTAAATTTATGTACATCTGTTCCTGACTCTAGCACAATCAGTACTGTATACCCTATGCACAGGATTAAGCTGTTGTGGATGGTCATCTACTTGATGGTTTGTGGCACCAACAAATAATTACACGACAGCATGACAACAGCAGTACATGTATAGCCTTTAACGTCAGTGTCTCTTAGTTATGTATTTTATTTTAAGATTAAATTTAAGGATTGATACATGTATGTGATCTCTTTAAGACTCTGGCTGTGGCATTCTGGGAACAAACTTCCGGTAATTGGTTCAAGTCAACAAATTTATTTCAACTAACGATCATATTTTGAAACAATATGTAAATTAATCAAGTTAACTTTCATACCTTTTTTGACAAGAGTTTAGGTAAACTTTTGTTGACTTGACTAAGTAAGGGAAGTTAATTTAAAATAAAGCAGGGTAACACACCTTTTTAAGGTAAATGGGCATATTATTTTTCACAGTGATGCATGTGGTCTTCTGATGAGCGTCTGTTTTGTCGACCAGCCATAAACGCTAGGTCAAATTCAAGACTCTTTTCCTCAGTGGTTCCTCATTGGTGGAATGAGTGCTCTCCGTTCCTGTGATGGTTTTGGGTCTTTCAAGAGGGATCTAAAGATAATATCTGTTCAACATGCACTTCATTTATTAAAGCTTTCTTATGCGTTATGGTTTGTATATTATAGTATTTATTTATTTTTTATTAGGCTATTGATTGAATTGACATTGTTGTTTATTATTGCTATTCTCCTTAATGTAGTCTTAAATTGTTTACTGTTACTTTGTATTGTTGTTATGTGTATGTCACTTTGGACAAAAGTGTCTGCTAAATACCATAACCATAACCCAGCCCCAATCAGAAGGGTTTTGCTCAGGATCCAGCACTAAAGCTTGGTACCAGAAGCTGGCTTGATAAGTGACCCGCTTAATATGTTGCTCAAGTGCAGCTTTTGTGGGTGGGATGTTCTCTAAAGCTCTAGATTTCTGTGTGATCAGGTTTTCTGGCCTCATTCACCTCCATGATGTCACTGGTCCTATCATACATTAGACTACAAAGCGCTCCAGCAGTGACATGGATAGTTCACTCTGATCATTCTTCAATTGCATGAGCTCATTGAAAGCTTCTGTGAAAGATTTCCATGTCTCCCATGCAGTTTGGTAGCAAGCACTAGCAGATCTTGGCTCTTCAAGAAATGGGTTCCCCATCTCCTCAATCGATTCACTGTTATCAGGGACCTAACATGCTTCAAGTGCTGCTCAATGCTGCTCATGGTGATGGTTTTCAGATTGTGGTGACATTACATTCTCAAATTCAGTAATTATTCTGGCAATTTCAGGGCCAGCCACCATCCAGCATCGCAGTGCCTCAGGATTCTCTGTTAGTCCAACTGCTCCACCAGATCTTTTGATGAGAGCATGGTTCTGTTCATGACACTGGTCTATTGCCATGGCTGAGAACTTGTTGCATGTCTTATACACAACAAACCTCCCAGCATGGAATTCTTTCAGGATTGCTGGGTGTTTCTCTGAAATGGTTGTAGTCATGGTGGTCTGTGTTGAGCTTGGTGTTTGATGTTTGCTCCATTGAAGATCATAGACATCAATGCAAAAAGTGATGGTGAGACAGAATCGTTCTGACTACTGGGATGGAATGAGCTGAAACTTAGAATCAAAAATTTCTTTGCGCACCACTTGTGCTGCTCTCACCAAATGCATAGCATCACTGTCATGATCGTGGTCACAGGCCTTCATGAGAGCATCTCCGATATCCTCTTGGAATGTTAGAAGTGTGTCTCTCACCCGTGCATGAGCCCTTTTGTCTGGTTATACATCTTGCCTAGATCTATACTAGGCAAGATGTATCTGTTATGACTTTATTATTTCCAATATTAATGAAGGAACAGTGCTTAATACATTAATAAAATGTGCAATAGTACTGCCTCATGTGCTATTACTACTACGTCTTACTAGGCAACCTTGCGTTTTTTTATTTTTTTATTATTATTTGCCATTCAAACTATTTTTTATATAGTTATTGATCAGAAAAATCACTTCATGTAGTTTTGCCAAACTATAGGCCTAAAGGTGAAAACAGAAATCACATTTGTATGTGATTAGAATGTTGCCAGTTAAAGGTTCCATTTGAAACTGTCATAATGAACTCAATCAACCAGTTTGAATGACAGTTAATGTAAGTTCTAGATCTTCACAGTAGAATTATGGAATGACCTGTAAAAATATTTTACTCCTCAAAGATGTGTATATTGTACAGCAAATATCTAGCCCCAGAGGTCAGATCTGAAGTGGCTCCACGTCTAAAAATAAACTTCAAGGTGTGTAGAAACACTGAACAAAATGTCTTGCTTTAGTCATAAAATGCACAATACTTCTCATTATATGAGCTTAACCGCTCCACTAATACGCTCACACACACACACACTATTGTTTATTCTGTGTTCACACTGGCTTTGGCAACACTACCCAAACAGTCATGCTAATAAAGCTTCTTTGAATTTGTATTTGAGAGAGAGAGAGAGAGAGAGAGAAAAAAAAATAAGAGCAAGAAAGACAGAGGGCATAAAGTTGTTTCTGACAAATAAACAGACTTTTGTCTACCGTGAAGACCATTTGCTAACTCAGGCTGATTGTGTGTCAAGCACACCCAAGGCAAACACACACACACACACACACACACACACACACACACACACACACCACACACACACATACACAAACACACAATCTTCAGGCATGTTTACCTTTGACCTACAGTAGGATCTGGGGTGGCGTGGGCGAGATAGTCCTGAGAGAGTGTGTGTGTGTGTGTGTGTGTGTGTGTGTGTGTGCGACTGCAGGCTATCTCTGTGTACAGTAAGTGCATGTCTGAGTGAGTGTATGGGAGAGCAGTTTGAGGTAAGGTTTGAGGCCTTAGACTTCCACCCAGATCACTCTCAGATTGGAGCCAACAGACAGTTTTTTTTTCTAACTTTCTCTCTTTCTTTACTCTCTTTCTCTCCTCCTCCCTTCCTCTTCCTTGAACTCATCATCCTGCCATCAACCTGCCTATCTGCTGGGTCTAACTGCAGGCGTGACAGTGTTATTGGTGGTGTGCATGTCTGTGGCAGAGCTGGGCTGATCAGAGTGCATTAAGAGCAGACGCACACGCGTGTGGCGCTCCTAAGAGTGTGACCCACATAGGACTTGTCAGCACCATACTCCTGGCTGCCACTGCCTTGTGTTAAACACAGAAAGAGAGAGAGAGAGAGACGGAAACAGAGAGCAAGCGAGAGAGAGAGAGAGAGTATGAATGGGGGGAAATGTTATCACGGCGATGTAGGTTACAGGAACAGACGTGCTGTGCTCAGAGACGGCGGTCACCGGGACGCTCTCACACACACACACAGATCCAGACGCAGCACACACCGCAGCACGAGTGCCCTGTCCCTCTAAACAATCCCACAGCACACACTGTTTTTTAGCGTGGCCAAACAAAGACAGATACATAACTTTTTTGTATATTTGGTACTAGTTAAGGCCTTTATGTGTGTGTGTGTGTGTGTGTGTGTGTGTGTGTGTGTGTGTGTTTGTGTATGTGGGTGCATGTGTGTGTGTGTGTGTCTCAGTTAGCTTTCTTTTCTTCAGTTATCTTCTCTTAGGCTCTTCCATTTTCATGTTGATGTTTATGGTATTTGGCAGACACTTTTGTCCAAAGCAACTTACAGAGTATAAACACTACATTATCAGTTGAGAATAATAGTTGAAGTCAAGTTGAAAGCATAATAACAACCACATATCAATAATAATAATAACAATATGAAATAGCAACATTAAGGACTGAGTCACTGAGGAAACGTATTTGTGTTAATGGATGGTCCACACAGCAGACACTCATCAGAGGGCCGCAGTGGGTGAGAGAGGACAAAGAGCTGGATCAAGGCATCCAAACAGCACGGGGCAGATCCAGTAAGAGTCCTATTTTTAAAGATCATATTCTGCCCTAAATGTTTCAAGAATAATGGCAGCCTTTATTCATCTCCCAAAACAGCTATGAGCATCCTCATGATTAGCCCAGCTGATCCTCACATCACGTCCAACTTCCACCCTCTAAGCCTCTGTGTCCCTCTCTCCTTCTCCACCTCTCCCCCTCCTGATCTGTCTTCCCTCCTTCCCTCCACCATGTGAGCCCCTCATGGCCCTTGAGAGTTCTGGGCCATCCGCGGAAGACAAATGATGCATTTTTGTCTTTGCTTCCAAAAAAAGAAAGAGCGACAGTCAGAGAGGGAGAGGGCAGATGATGATGGAGCATCACATGATGAGTGCAAGCAGTCCTGGGTGACTGACCCTGTCTGGACCTTGTGACTGAGGCCCGTGATGTGATGTGACATGAGTAACAACCCCTGACTCAGCCTCCCCCTGCATTACAGGTAACATTGCTGAGGCACGGACATATGGAGCCAACTTGGGAACTAAACCCTATGCACACGTGTGTGTGTGTGTTTGTGTGTGTGTGTGTGTGTGTGTGTGTGTGTGTGTTAGTGATGTAGTACTCGAGTCCGGTCTCGGACTCGAGTCCGGTCTCGAGACCAATTTCTGCTTTCTCGGTCTCGTCTTGGACTCGTTCCTTCAAAGACTCGGTCTTGACTCGGTCTCGGACCACAGTGGGAGGAGAAGGACTCGTAATTTCAGACCGAGTCCTCGAGACCAACACATTTTTTATGTTCATATAAAAAAACAGACAACATATAACAACAATAATAATAAAATGCAATGTTGACTGGCGTTATTTGAAAATGACATCCCATGGTGCAATGCAAAGATACTGCCGTCAGAGCCGTTTATTTATCTCTATGGCTCTGCTGCCGGTGAGTGTCTGTAGGTCAGCATAGTCCATATTAAGACGTTAAGACTGCTCCTCTAAACAATTCCCAATCTAGCTTAGTCTGTAGGCCTAACTGTTGATTATTAACTGGGGTGATATTAAATTATGAATATTAAAACTGAATTTTTTTTATGGTCTTGGTCTCGACTCGGTCTCGACTCCTAAAGGACTCGGTCTCGACTCGGACTTGCTTCTTCAAAGACTCGGTCTTGACTCGGACTCGACTGTATTTGAAAACCAACAGACTTGGTCTCGACTCGGTCTCGACCCTTCAAAGACTCGGTCTTGACTCGGACTCGGCATTGGCGGTCTCGTCCCCATCACTAGTGTGTGTGTGTGTGTGTGTGTGTGTGTGTGTACATACATGTTTGCATTTGGACATGCATAACTCTACATGTATGTATTTGCATGTGTGTGTTGTGTGGCTAAGTTAGTGTGTGCGTGTATGTGTGTGTGCGTGTGTGTGTGTGTGTGTGTGTGTGTGTGTGTGTGTGTGTGTGTGTGTGTGTGTGTGTGTGTGTGTACATACATGTACTCTACATGCATGTATTTGCATGTGTGTGATATGTGTCTATGGCTAGGTTAGTGTGTGCATGTATGTGTGTGTGTGTGTGTGTGTGTGTGTGTGTGTGTGTGTGTGTGTGTGTGTGTGTGTGTGTCTGAGTAAGCATGTGACAGAAGGATGTTGGGAATAGCAGTTAATAGGGAGGTTTGGTGGGGGTTTGTGTGTGTGTGTGTGTGTGTGTGTGTGTGTGTGTGTGTGTGTGTGTGTGTGTGTGTGCGTGTGTGTGTGCGTGTGTGTGTGTGTGTGTGTGTGTGTGTGTGTGGAGGTGGGGGTACAGGGAGAGTACAGGGAGAGAACTCTCAGCGTGGGCTTCAAGGGAATGTAAGCAGCACAGATGTCTTACTGAGGATAAGACGCACAGCGCTCCTCTCCTCTCCTCTCACACTCACACAGTTGCACCCTCTCCTCTCCTCTCCTCTCCTCTCCTCTCCTCTCCTCTCCACCCTCCCCTCTCATCCTTTTCCCAGGGCTCTCTTCCCTTTTTATTTCCATTTTTCCTCTCTTCCCCATTCCTCCCTCGTTCCTCTCCAACTCTCCAACTCTCACTCTCCACTTTGCTTCCTCTTTGTCCATCTGCCATCTGCTTGTTGTTGTTTCCTCTCGGTGTGTTGACTGTTTTTTTTTTTTTTTTTGGGGGGGGGGCTGTTTTATTTCCTCTCTTGAGGTTAAATGCAGGATTTTTTTTTTTGTTTGTTTCAACATTCAAAAAGCTTGAGGGGGGTGGAAGAATTAGGCCAAAATGAGCACAATTCAATGAAGAGGATGCTGTCCAGAGAGCGGAAAAAAAAACATTAAAATATTAAGATTCAGGTCATTTACTGGGCCAAGACAAAGAGGAGAGACTCCGGAAGGAAGAGAAACAATGACAAGGAGACACTTAGAAGAGAGAGAGAGAGAGAGAGAGAGAGAGAGAGAGAGAGAGAGAGAGTGAGAGAGAGAGAGAGAGAGTGGATGAGGAGGAGAGTGACTTACTGCAGTTGGGGCAGGCGTGTGTGTGCAGTAGAGAGTGTGTGGGACACTGGTCGGTGCTGAGCATGGCAGATAAGACAGGAGAGGCCCAGTCTCACCGGCCCCATGCTGCACTCAGGCTGCACAGGAGCATCAATGAGCCCACACAGATTAAACACACAAACACACATCCACACAAAGCACTTGACACACACACACACACACACACACACACACACACACATGTACACTTGACAAAAACACCCTATGCATACAAACATTTCCATCTGCATACACATACCGTTTCGAGTCCGAAACCCCGACCACAACATCCACATCCACTAGTGAGGATTCTGCCTGTCGCTAATATGCCTGATGACTGCACTACGAGAGATACCTTCTCGGTGTCTGGTGAGAGATTACATCTGTGGGAGCTGACTGTAAGCTTTTGAGTGTTAGTTGAGCTGAACTGTCATCCAACGTCTGGATGTCGACGTAATGATGCTAGCTAGCTAACTAACTATCCAATATCGTCAACCATCAATGCACAAGCTGTGTCAGGATTACACCTTGAGAAGCTGCTGGTATGAACTTTCACATCGTCTGCCAAGGGAACTCAAACTCACCGTCTGCCACCGCCTGCCAACTATCACACCTCTGCCATCTAGCTGCAGGCCTACGTTTCGCCACTGGACTGTCCAGGAGCAACGCACAGGAACATCATGCAAGCGACTTTTTAATCACCATGCCGGAGAGAAGAGATAGCCGCCAGCCGCCACCGCCACCGCCCCCTAATCTGCTGAATGGGGACTTGTGGACTAAACTGCTGGCGAAACATCATCACCTGCCTGCGGACTTATTGAGTGTTTTTCTGTTTGTCTTTATCTTTGTCTGCATGAGAGCTGAGTCCGTTTGTTTTATGTTTTATGTCTGGTCTTGTTCTGTAAGCCTATTGTCTTTGTAAAGACAGGCTTGCTTTACTGTCACTGTCTATTTGTCTGTCTGTTTATTTGTGTAGCCTATGTCTTGGCGTGATGTCACAGGTACGCTGGCGATTACGCCACTCTGTCCGGCACCTGTCTTGTGTCTTTTGTTATTTTGTAAATTGTTTGTTTGTCTTGATGTCACGGGTACGCTGGCGACTACGCCGCTCCGTCCAGCATTTTTTGTCTTTATGTGTCAATGTCTTGTGTGTGGAGCACTTTGGATTGTACTAAGTACATGTTAAATGCACTTTATAAATAAAAATGACTTGACTTGACATACTGTACGTACACATGGAAACACAGATGATGCGCACACACACACACACACACACATACACACACACACACACACATGCAAAACAAAATGCCCCCTTCAGTAGAGTAGCCACAGTCAGATTACATGCATTCAGAGATTATGTCTTTTCTATGGGCAGCTGTTGAGTTGTGACTTTCCCCTCCGCTGGGCACAAACACTGGGCAGATTTACTGCAAGCCCTCCTGTGCCACCCAAGAACTGGGCACCCATCCATGTCCACATGGCTACGGAGCTGTGTGCCTGGCATAGCATGGGTCACGCCTCATACCCACCCACATGCTCTCACCCACACACACCACTTTAATAAATACTGTCCACAGCAGTGTGAAAGTGCTTTGGATGTTCAGTGACCCAAGAGTTTGCGGAGAGACATACATTAATGTTCACAACTGGAGGACAGTGAGAGGGAGAAAGAGGAAGGGAGAGAGAGAATGAGGGAAAGAGAGAGAGCAGCAGAGAAAGAGATTTCCAAAGTATGTGTGTGCAATATATGTTACAGCTCACTCAATGTGAGGGCCTCTAGTGACACACACACACACACACACACACACACACACACACACACACACACACACACACACACACACACACACACACACAACAAATTAGCTGAGGGGGAAAATGCTGTGGCAACACCAGGGCTTTCTCCTGCAGAACAGAGGCCTGTTAATATTCTCTGGGAGTCCGTAAGGACTGAGCAAGATTGGCCCGGATTGATTGTTTGTGCTTGATATTACCGGGGCCCTCCAAGGCCGACGACTCGGACGAAATTGAAGCTGACACGCGTGTGGCAAGAGGGATTGGAAAATTAAATATAACCCTGAGCGTCATTATCCTGCAAAACAAGGAATGATGGGAGATTTATCTCCTTTAATTAGCAGATTTGAGTGTGTTACTCCGTGTGTGTGCTTTTCTATTTTAATCTATGATATTATTGGGTGTGTGTTTGTGCTGTGGTGCCCTCTTGTTTGTGGTTTATTGCTGAGTCTCTGGTCGTGTGAAATATGATCTGTGCACTGGATTCTTTCCCCATTGACCATATAGGATAATATGATGGTTTTTCCTTTTCTTAAGTGCACACTCCAAGGGGTATGTACAGGCTGAATAACATGAATCTCATAAGCTTGGCAATTGGTCCCTAGTATGTATGCATACTTGACAAGAGTCCTTGACTTGCTTGCTTGACCAGTGCTGACACAATGCAATTTTCTGTTTCGTCATGCATCGCACACAGAATTCAGATTACCCATCAGTAATACACATTCCAGAACATTCTCCAGCACCCATAAAACAAGTCTAGCACAAGGCTCACTTCAAGCCTTGGCAATAATAATAATCGCTGACTGCAATCTCTCTGGCCTGCAGTCAGGCTTTTTGCCGTCCCTGGTCCATGCAGCCAGCGGAGGGAGAGCAGGTCAGTGAGGAGGCTGGCGCTGGAGAGGCTGCGGGCTCTCGGCCGGTGGACGAACAGAACTAATAAAAGCCCAGAGACAGGTTGTTTACGAGAGACCATCAGACAAATGAACAGCAGAATGGCCAAGGAGGGTGGGGGGTGGCAGGGGTGTGGAGTGGTGGTGGTGGTGGAGGAGGACATGTGTGGAGGAATTAATAAAGTTTCCGTCTGGAGGACAGAGGGAGATGGAGAGGGGGACAGAGAGAGAGAGAGAAAGAGAGAAAGGAGTAAGGAGATGGACAAAGACAGAAGGTGAGGGAGGATGAGAAAGGAGGAAGAGAGGAAAGGACGATAGAGAGAAACATTTCCAAAGAGATGGACAGAGAGGAAAGACGCACGGAACAAAAGAATGATGCAGAGACAGCAAATCCAGAGGACAGAAGAGGTGACCCACGGCATGGAGAGACAGAAGCTTGGAAACAAAAGATATAGGGGCGCATGGGGAGAGAGGGAGGGAGAGGCAGACAAGCAAGAGACAAAAAGAGGGGCATCGCTAATCAGTGATTCACTAACCCCCATTGCCTTTAAATCCAATCAAAAAAGAGCATTAATGTTCAATAAGATAAGCAAGGGGCAGATAAATAACTCTAATCCACTGTTTGGCAAACAAGATGATTATTTTCTACTGTGCTGTGCTGTGCTGTAAGTCTAATGACTAGAATCTAATGTATTTCAGAATAAATAAATGTACTGTTTCTGTCAATAGGATTTGTATTGATTCCTATAGCCCTTTGCTAATCCCATTAGGAATACAAACACACTGTGCATTTAAGGAAATGTACACATGAAATTAGATCACAAATAATCCCATGCAATTCAAGTAAATATGCATGAATAAGTCTGACATTTAAATAGAATCAGAATATGTGATTATGCTGCATGACAAAGGTGGCTTGTATGGGGTAGGACACTGGAGGCTATGTTGTGTGTGTGTGTGTGTGTGTGTTTATATGTTATGATATGGGGGTAGGGTGGGGGGTTATGGGACAGACACAAAAGAAGATGAGAAAAAGAGAGGATGGCATCTTCTTTGATATCCCCCCCCCCCCCCCCCCCCCCCACACACACACACACACACACACATGCACACATGCACACATCCTCTCTTCCTGTTTACTCATGTTCATATTCATCTCCTCTGTGGGCTATTTCTGCATCCACACACACCAAGGAAAGGCCCAGAAGGCCAATGTCCCCTGCAATACAAGAGAAAGGAGGACACTGATCCACTGGGCTCTCAGTATGGGCAGCCCCAGTGTGTGAGTGTGTGACTGTATACTGTGTGTGTGTGTGTGTGTGTGTGTGTGTGTGTGTGTGTGTGTGTGTGTGTGTGTGTGTATGTGCATGTGTGTGTGTGTGTGTGTGTGTGTGTGTGTGTGTGTGTGTGTGTGTATGTGCATGTGTGTGTGTGTGTGTGTGTGTGTGTGTGTGTGTGTGTGTTGTGTGTATGTGCATGTGTGTGTGTGTGTGTGTGTGTGTGTGTGTGTGTGTGTGTGTGTCTGGCAGAGAGGAGAAAAGAAACAGTTGCTTGTTAGAATTGGGCGTGTTATAACCCCCCCCCCCCCTCCATTCATGTGAGGACCCCAGTGTGACTGATGCCCCGGGGACAAGAACCAAGCAAGCCACAGTGAGGAATGGCTTTGTGTCATGGCCCAGATCTCAGGGCTGAAGTGAGAGAGGTATAGAAAGAGAGAGAGAGAGAGAGAGAGAGAGAGAGAGAGAGAGAGAGAGAGAGAGAGAACATGTCCCGAGGACAGAGCATGCATATCACAAGGAGGTCTGCCGGTCTGAGGGCGGAAGGGGGGGTGGGGGTGGGAGGGAGTGGGTCATGAGATGGCTGGAGACCATAGCTTTTCCACATCCCTCAAGGAACTCTGGAATATGTGACGAGAAGAATGAGGTTGCCAGGAGGTGAGAGTGAAGGAGGGAGGGAGGCATATGAGGCCAGTCACATCATTTACCTCAGAGAGAAAGAGAGGGAAGGAGAGAGAAAGAGAGAGAAAGAGAGAGAATGAGAGAGAAATGGAGAGAATGATAGATAGAGAGGGGGGGGGGTGTTGGGGGTGGCATAAGGGGAATTCTGGGCTTGTCATAGATGGCTAATGTCTTGCTTTTTTCAAGGAAATCTCTGCCTCCAAACCAAACCTTGACCAGCTAAGACCCATGGGTGTCACAAGATGATCCCATGGTCCGACTTTCCAGTTTAGACTGCCTTGTTTGGAGGGCAAACAACCACAAACAAACACACACACACACACACACACACACACACACACACACTTTTCTGAACTATACTTTTTTTGGCGGGGGGGGGGGGGGGCGTTATATGCAGCACACAGAAGAAACAACCAAATATAAAAGCCAAAATCTAGATGAGCAGAAAAATAAATAACTAACCAAATAGATAAATAAAGAAATTGGAATGAATTGCAGAAAAAAAATCCCAGGGCACATTTACTTTATTTACGTCATTTGTGCCATAACTGGACTCTGCGCACATCACTGTAGTGTGTGTGTTTGTGTGTGTGTGTAAGTAAGCAAGCAAGAGTATGTGTGTGTGTGTGTGTCTGTCTGTCCTGTCTGTGTGTGTTTGTGTGCAATGGGTGCTTGGCTGAGACAGCTTCCCTGTCTCTCTGTGTTCTGTGGGAGATAGCAGGAAACCAATTTCCAGCCTCCCTGTTCGTAGCAACTTTGGGCCAGGGACAAAATCAGCC
>NC_055979.1:1667500-1672500 GCF_018492685.1 Alosa sapidissima | reverse complement strand
GTTGGATCTCACATATAGAGAGTGTGTCTATGTGTGTTTTTAACAGCTTGCGAGAGTAGGAAATAGGAAATGGAAATCATTTAAGGGCTTTCAAGGGCTGTTCTACTTTAAGACCATGTAAAAATGGCAAACGTACCATGATGGAGGACTTTTGAGAGGATGGCTGCTCTTGTCTGAGGTCATTCTGACACGGGGAGAAAAGTAATGTGATACCTTGACCGACGTGTGCTATGTCATGAAAAACACATTGCTACAAGTCACCTCTGCTACTCTGTGACTGACCAGTCAGCTCAGGGATTTGCCTGACACCACTAGCTCTAAGCTCTAAGCCAATCAGAGAGCAGGATCCCCTGCCCTCCACTTCCTGGTCAGCACTCTGTAAAAAGACATCTTCTATTAAATTGACCACATGGTCAGCCTCTAAAGCTCTTATTTTTTTTTCACTTCCCAGTCTGTTTTTCATATCCATCCTCAAATGCAGCAAGAGCTTCACACTCTAATCTCTTAATTCAAAAGAGCTTTCCATCAGTATCACAGAATCATATCCATTCTAAAAAAAGGCTAAAGCCCATTAAGCTGCGTTAACTATCCCAACACTGTGAAAGAAAGCCATACTTTTCCATGAAGCTCACAAACACAGCCAGCAATAAACTAGCAAACTAAATACACTAACAAACTAGTCACACATAGGTCAAATTAGAAAGGCAGTGAGAATAGCCTATGAGAATATGTACACCTGGTTGAGACAAGCATCTGAGTGTCCATAGCCAGCAATGCTATTTACACCCAGGCACACAGATATACTGTACAAGCAGTATATGAAGAAATCTATTAATCTTTCAATCTGTTATATTGACCTGTGAAATCATTCATGATGCATTCTTAATGTTACTGTAGCTACATTCCCTTGGGCTGCATGCAAGTTCTACTAGGGTGGGATCGATGAAGGTACATCTTATAGGCAAAGGTAGGATTCATCTCATAGCCCAGGTGTACGCTACATACATGTGAGCTATCAGATGGCTATGATTCTGCCAAAAGGATTCTCTGAGTTGTACGTAGCATTGCTTCACAACTAGGACTTGCTTTCACAGTTTGTTATTGCACATGTCTATCTTTTCTCTGTGATATTAACACTGTGTCACTGCATCAACCGGATGTTAGCAAAAGCATTTATTTAATGTGAATTCAGAAAAAAGCATCACCTGTGCATTGAACCTTGAGTGGTATGACATAAACTTCCTCTACCCATTAGACCACCATTTCTTTGATGCAAAGTTATTGACCTAGCCACTAAACAAAATAGCAAAAACAATGTAAGGGTAGGCTATATTTCATGTTTAATGTAGGCTACCCTGCCTTTTATATTTGTATCCAATACCATGTCCCAAAGATTGTTGACTTGCACACTTGCGTGCATTTTTTAATGTATGTTTTATTTATTTAATTGGTGCAGATAGCCTCCCTTTAAATCAGCATCATTTCCAGAGTTGGGTATTACATGCATTAGCACTGTGGGCTTAGCCTGCTCAAGTCCAACGGTCTAAGGCTTGTTTGGGGCTAAAGCACTGTGGACAGTGCAGGTCACAGCCTCAGTGGCTGCCACCCACTAATGGAGGGTGGAGAGGGAGGGATATCAAAGTGCAGAAGCAACAGATCCTGTGCTAACACCCTAATCCCTCACCCACTCACTCCCACTTGCTTTCTGAAAGTCTCACTCGCACTTTCCCCTGGATAAGCTTCTCGGAATTGGACTCGGATGGCACTAGCAACATCAATGTCAACTTCATCAGGAGTTTAGCATTAAGAGACAAAATACTTACTAATGCAGTGTAGTAGGTTGAGATTAGCAATAGTAAAATTGTAGTTACAAAATCAGCCCAACAAAAGTCATATAAACTTCATCAAGAGTTTCAAGTTATAGATTTAATATATTTATATATTTAATATATAAGTGGGAAAGGTTGGGTTTAGCAACAGTTAATGGGAGGATTAAGTCAAAGTCAAACTGATTTTTCTACTTACTTTCAAGTTGGTCCTTCAATACACAAGTCAGATGAGCATCTACTGTGTCCTCTTTTGGTCGTTACATTCTAATGTCAGATGCTTAAAATGTCCTGAAGGTAGATTTGTATTGTACAGGCATTACACTAACTGTCTACAGGTCTACAGCAATCACCAAATACAGCATCCAGTTCATAAGTGATACAGTCTTCTTTATGCTGGGCTGGTTGACAAAGAATCTCTCAAAGATCCAAGAGATGGGTACACAAATGTTGTTGCTGGTCTGGATCCCAGGCATTCCATCTTCTTTTTTTACATCACTAAGTGAACGCCGTGATGAGGATTCCCTTTGTGCTCACTAACATATAGTTCATCCCCTTTGTACATTTTATGTTTTAAATAATCTGGTTATTAATACGGATTTTCTAGTATTATTTCATTGCATGTTTCTGCATCTGTTTCTGTTTGATGCAATTCATATTTGTATGTCATTGTACCCTGCCATGTTAAACTTATATATAAATGAATGTTGAAGCAAGTCTTGGCTTGAAAATTATGTCGTCAAAGAAGCTAATGTCAACATATCTGAACCTTAGTAGAAATATGTAACATAATGTTGGTTTGTCATTCATTTGCACACTTTTCTGTATAGTGAGCTTTGGTTGGCCTTTGAACCGTTGTGTTTGGTGTGTGAATCAACACTCATGCCACATGCAGGGGATGGTGACTTTAGTGATGTAGTGTGGGCCCTGACTGCAATCCACCACTGGAACATTGGTGACCCTCTACTCACACTTCTTGTTATGCTACACACAGAAGAATGATGAGATGCAGGCACATTCAAAAGAGGTGATTCAAGTTCTTAAAAGAGGAATTTCCATTTTTAAACATTTATTTATGAAATTATAAAGAAAAAAAGCACTGTTCAAACAATACGTCTTCAAAAATAACAACAGGATGTGAGGATTATAATGCAGATTACTTGTGCATTTGCATTGTGTACAGATTCAAAGTGGGGGCTTGGAGGGGGTACATTACATAGGGCATAAAAAAAGAAAACATAAAAAGTCCATTATTTCATAACACAGCACATTGAACAACATTACCAGGAGCTTAATTCAGTCTTTTTTGCTTTGATTATGTTTCATTTTGCTTAGTTTTGTTTTTTTATATTTTACAGGAAACATATTTTATGTACATCATTAATTACAGTGGATACAGTCAGACAGCGGTGAGCATGGGGATGGGGTCAGAGGGTAAAGGTCAAACAAGCACACTGAGGTCACCTGCAGTGTGTCATGAGTTCCCCCCGCACAAACACACAAAGCCTGTGAACATGCAATGACACACTGTCCTCTGTGGGGGTGAGCAGCTTCCTATGACCACCCACTTCAAGACCCCCCACCCTTTTACCAGGGTAGAAAATATTTCCATCCACATTACACCCCCGACCCCCCCCCCCCCCAAAAAAAAGAAACAAATGTCCAGAAAGACGGATTATGATGACAGTTGGGAAAACAGATGGATCTCTGATAACATGGGGAAAGTGTTGGGAAAAATAAATCATTTATGAAGATATATGAATTTGGATGGTGGGGGACAGCATGTTCAGGAGGTAGAGAGAGAAATGAAGGAGGGAATAAAAACAGAGGAGGTGAGAGCAAAGAGAGATGTGGGGAAGCTGTTAAGGGCGAGAGACAATAAATGACAACGAGGATGGAGACAAATTGTGAAAAGCGAGAAATGGAGAGAATAAAGCGAGACAGAGGGGAGATAAAGGGGAAGGGAGAAGAGAGGAGGACAGTGAGAGAGAAATATAAAAAAAGCGAGCGAGAGAGAGAGAGGGGGGCAGAGAGGCATCTTATGTCAGAAAACAAAAATAAATGAATCAATAGATATAAATAAACGTATCCCCAGTGACAGTGGCATGGGCCATTTCTGTAGAAAGGTGAGTACAAGCTGACCCTCACAATACCCACAAGGTTGAGGGGGAGGCTTGGCAGAGTGTGTGTTTGGGGGGGGGGGTGGGGGGTTCTATGGGTGGAGTTTAGGAAGGGGGGGGGGGGGGGGGGGTGTGAGGGGTAGATACTGCCTCATTCAGTGCTGTTACATTGCCCAGCATTCACGGGTCTTTTTTATGACACAACAATAGAAACAAATCAGTGCAAACAAGTCAAAGAAACATTTTCTTCCAACCTGTTACCTCAGGCATTTCATTTAGGGGAGTAAACAGGCCAATTGTGCACACATTACTTTCTGTGTGTAAGCGCAAATACACTTTCTTGTCATTTTTTAAACACTTGGAGTGTTTGTGTGTCATATTTGTGTGTGCGTCTTTGTGTTTGCTATTTGCAATCATTCACAGCTAAAATGAGTGGAATGAAGCTCTTTTTTGCATAAGTATTTAGTGGAGTCGCTGGAGTGCTCTGGGAACGAGGAGAGAATGGAGGGAGCTGAATTAATGAGATGGCTTAAAAGGCGTCAGTCAACACAGAGAGGCCTTGTGTCAGGCTTCTCTGCATGCAGCGTCGCTCAGTGCCCACAATAAATAAATAAATAAATAAATAAATACCCCCCTCCCGAAACACACACACACACACACACACACACACACACACACACACACACACAAAAACAATCCCTGAGCGATCTGCTTATCAATCAGCTTGCTTTGTGAAATGACATTAAGATGGATGACACTGACTTTTCTGGTGACTCCAATAAATGGGATGCCATCCAGAAGTGATGGGCAGGAGAATGCAGAAGTGCACATGCACACATACACAAACTCATACACACACACAATCACATTCTATTGCAAAAACACACAATCACACACACACCTTCTTTAACACATCCATAAGCTATAATGGCCCAGTCATACACATAATCCTCTCTATCTCTCTCTCTCACACACACACACACACACACACACACACACACACACACACACATACACACACTCAGACACACAGACAGACACACACAGAAACACA
>NC_055979.1:1655000-1660000 GCF_018492685.1 Alosa sapidissima | reverse complement strand
GGGGGTCTCAATTTTACGTCGGATGAGCTCATATATATAACTGGAATTTCCTACTGTGTCATTCACATAGAGGAAAACTAAGACCAGCGTGTGTAAGGAACGTGGGTAGCCCAGGTCACTAATATTGACCACCAGCCTGTGAAGGCCAATGTCTAACACGGAGGGCTTTTCCTCCAAAGTGATGTTTCCTGTCACCGGGTCAATTCGGAACAGCCCCTTGTTGTTACCACTGACGATGGTGTACTTGAGCTCTGCGTTCATGCCCGTATCCCCATCTACGGCAAACACCTCAGCCACCACCGATCCCGGGATGGCCGAGAGAGGCACCAGTTTGAACGATGTGTTGGACTGAGGGGACAGCACAACGGGCACGTTGTCGTTGACGTCAATGACGTTGATGGTCACTTTGGCGGCCGAGGAGCACGGAGGACGGCCGTTATCCACGGCCCTCACGTCAAACGTATACGAGCTCTGCTGCTCGCGGTCAAAAGACACGTTGGATTTGATAACTCCACTGTATGGGTCCAGGATGAAGTTTTCATTGTCGTTGAGGATGGAGAGGGACACCGCTGCATTCTCCCCAGCGTCTGCGTCCGTCACGGTGATCACCCCCACAGTGCTGTACTTGGGCAGGTTCTCTGAGACGAAGAACTGGAAGTGGTTGTGGGTGAATTTGGGGCTGTTGTCGTTCTCATCCAGCACGGTAACGATCACTGCAGCCTGGCTCTGCAGCGGAGGGGTCCCGTTGTCTCGCGCCGT
The DNA here is from genome assembly GCF_018492685.1 of Alosa sapidissima. Lineage (NCBI taxonomy): Eukaryota > Metazoa > Chordata > Actinopteri > Clupeiformes > Clupeidae > Alosa > Alosa sapidissima. The sequence goes on along the minus strand of NC_055979.1, from coordinate 1,659,241 downwards.
GACGGTGAAGAGAAACCGCTCTTGGTCCTCGCGGTCAAACACCCTGGACGCGGTCAGCTGACCTGTTTTGCGGTCCAGGTCAAAGAAGGATGCATTTGGACCAAGCTGGTAAACAATCTCGGCGTTTTTCCCACTGTCCTCATCAGTGGCACTGATGGTGGTGAGAAATAAGTCCCGTTTGTTATTCTCCTTCACGGTCAGCTCAATAACAGGTTGGCTGAAGATAGGCGGGTTGTCATTCTCGTCCTCTATCCTCACCCTCACCAGGTTTGTTTGATTTAAGCTCGGCTTGCCCGAGTCAGACGCCACAATTTTGAAGTTGTACTCTTTCGTGCCCTCATAGTCCAGCAAAGCAGAGGTCTCTAACAAGTACTGGTTGTCATAGACAGCTTTGAGGTGGAACGGAACATCTTTTTCAATGAAGCAGATGACTTTGCCATTTACGTCTGTATCCTTGTCTGACACGGTAATGAGGGCAATCTTCGTGTTAATAGGGTCTTTCTCTGACAGGCGAACAGTGCCATTGATGGGACTAATGATGTATCGGAGGTCAATGTTCGGGGGGTTGTCATTGACGTCAGTCACATTGATGGTCACTGTAGCCCTGGCTGGACTTGAGCTTCCATCACTCGCCAACACGGATAGCTTATGGATGGCTGTCTCTTCTCGGTCCAGTGGTCTCTGCACTGTTATAAGGCCTGAGGTCGAATTCAGTGCAAAGAGTCGTTTAGTGGCTGGAGACACCTGAGTGCCGAACATATACCTGATCTCAGCATTGGCACCAATATCTGCATCAGTGGCTTGGAGCTGGATCACAGAGGTCCCGATGGGGGAGTTCTCTGGAATATGGACCTCAATTTGACTCTCCTTGAACACTGGCCGGTTGTCATTGACATCAGTTACTGTCACCTGGAGGATGGCTGTGCTTGACTTCTGGGGATTGCCTCCATCCTCCACTTTGATTTTCATGACGTACGTGTCCTTCTGTTCCCTGTCCAGATTCTGCTGCACGATCAGCTGTGGCCACTTCTCCCCCTCGGGCGTCTCCACTATGTCCAGCCCGAAGGCACTCTGGCCGTTCACCAGCTCGTACTTGTGCACGCTGTTAGGTCCGGTGTCGGGGTCCGTGGCGGAAGGGATGGCAAAACGGCTGTTGATCAGCGTGTTCTCCGGAATGGAGATGTTGATCACCGGTGACGGGAACATGGGTGCATTGTCGTTGGTGTCCTTGACAACAATCTTGATCTTGATCAGCCTGAAGTAGTCGTTGGGAAGAATGACCACTTCGATCTCAAACGAGCACTCGCTTTCCTCATAGGACGAGCCAGGGCAGAGCTTCTCGCGGTCTATGCGGTTTGAGGTGGTGAAGATCTCTCCCGTGTTGCTCACTACTCTGAGCAGGGGATTGTCACCTGCTTTCGACACCAACCGGTAGACCAGATTTGCACTGGCTCCAGTGGTCGGATTTGTGTGGGAGATGTTCAAGTCCTTTGGTATGTTTCCAATGAGCACATTCTCTTGCAACTCCTCTCGAATGGGATAGATGAGTTCTTGTGCTATGGCTGGATCCAGCCAAAAGCAGGTTACTAGTGCAGCCAACAGATAAAAATCCTTCAAGTCCATGATGATGATATAATTATGCTTCCAGCCTCTGTGTATTCAAATAGTGATTGCCATGCAATGTGATCAGAGAATTGGTCTCGTGAAACCATGCATTTGCAGCCAAGAAGCAGCCAGGCACGACCCTGTAAATGAACAGTGGTTACAGTTCATTACAAGAGATTCACTTTCAGGCAGTCAGACAAATGTCACTTCAATTTTCCAAATCTAGTCCCACATTAAAGATTATGGCATACTCATTTTGTAAACTTTTAGCAAATAGTTCAGGGTATGATTTTAGTCAAGCTATAATCAATCTCAATACAATTAATTTTTAACACTTTGATTTAACAGTTTAATATGTAGTTAGAAAATCCACGTACATTATATCAAATTTACAATCATAATAATAATAATAACAGCAACAACAACAACAACAATAATAATAATAATAATAATAATACTCTCTTTTTGCTGTTATACAGTGCTTGATTTTCTAATTACTGAACGATTATTTTTACAAGGGACATACAAAGGTAAGCTGCCGCATTCACTGTAGCCAGTCAAGTATTTAGCATCATCCTTCAAGACCTTCCACATAATGTGCATAACAAGTATCCTAATGTCTCTAAAGCGCTTGCCCTTGGCAAGTTTATAGCAACGCGCCCTTTTTCTTTAGCATCGTTATGGTAGACTAACATTGATGACTGACTTCTGCAATGATAAGAGAGTAGGCTACGTGAAATAAATCTGAAAATACAATAAACTCAATTTGGTAATAACAATGCAATTTCGCATGGAAAATAATCTGAATCTCCTCCTCACCTCTTCTCCCGCGGATCTGAGTGTGTGGGATGCCTGCTATCGAATGTTGCGGTCACACAGCATCCTCTCTATACTCGCATGGACAGGAGATGTTCATTAACTCCAATAAAACGATATCCGTGTTGATCATAGCACAGCTCCGGGGGAAGGCTGGTTTAAAAAAAATATCTTTCCCATCGAAATGACAGCAGTTGAGGGAAGGAGAACGGCAGCAGTCAAATGTGACTGACACCGCTTTCACGGATCAGGAAGTCCGTTTTTGTGGACATTTAACTTTCCATTCGAAGAAATGCACCGTTTCATGCGCGGACTGCGGTGGTCGGTGGATGCGCCTCTCCAAATGGAATCAGGTGATCAGCGGCGCACCTTCTACTCCTGAGGACTGATGGGTCCCGTGTAGTTATTCCGCATCAGCACATAGCCCTCCAAAAATAAGCCGCGTACACAGGCGGTAGTTAGCAACCTGTTTAACGCAAACACTGCTCAAGTGGCACAGTTATCCCAGCATATTGGAGTCAAGTTCAAAATGTTCCTGATGCAATTATCTTCGTTTGAGATTCAAGACGTTTTATTTTACTTATCTCTTTGGCAAGATATGATATCCATACCGTCTTGGCAGATCTTTCGCGTCGCAAAGCGCACCTGATTCAAGGCGACCTGCTTGAACGAGAGATAACCGACAGATAGTCCAACGCAATCGGATGCTGCCACGGGATGGAGTATGGCGCGTACCCTTGCACTCCCCTTCTCAGAACTGAATTTCTTCCACTAACTCCGAGTAAGCCCATAGGGGGTGTGAATTACAACACGTCCACGCCTCAAAGCCACTGATTGGTCTATTCCATCATTACAATCCCGATGCAGAGAGTCAGATGGGTACTATTGGCTGTTGTCAACGTCACTTGAAGCAGGAACAGCTCCTACCGAAACGCGGGGTGATGAGCTGACTGCTGCGGAGAGCTCGAGCCTTCAGTCCACAGCTGCGGTCTCAGCGCCTTTCCCAATTCAGCGCACGGCTCTCTCTCTCGCTCCTTCATATCAGTTGTCTTATTATCTAGTTATGCTTTTGATCAAATAACATTTTTTTTTAAAAAAGGACTCTTAGATCTCTAAAAGAATAGGCTACGGAATCAGACAGAACGCGGTCAATTTCGGCGACGGACAACGTGCCGTTATCAAAGTGATAAGAGCAGTAGGTTAGTTTTGTCTTGGCGGAAAGCATGAGCTTGAATAAATATAGTATGTTTTAGCGAATCCAAAATATAGCCTATAGCTTCTCTAGCATCGCCGTTTCCCCCAGCATCTTAACCCATAGATGTAGGTTATTCCAGAAAACAAAGCAAGGGCAATGATGTCCACAACTCACTGAAATTGTAGGCTATGTGCAGTCAAAGTTAATGTCAGAACCTGAACAGTATGCTGATAAGTGTTCATTTCAGAATCATCATGCCATCAAAGACATTGATCAAGGCGTTAGTGCATTGGAGACAGTTAATGTGGGAACTGAAGGCAATGCAGAGGGTGAAAGGAACAAAAAAAATAGAAAGACTGGATCAAATAGCCCACGATCCACTACTGTCGCAGACATTATTCCTATGAGAGTGTGTGTATCAAAAAACCTCCACCTGAGCCCACCTGTGAGATAGCCTACTTAAACACCGCTCTCTTTAATCAACAATCTGTTTCCAGACAGTGACTGTTGAAACATTTCAGAAATGTGCGATATTTTGATGGCGCCTGAGTGATAACGGGTGTACAGTCCACTGCCGATGAGCCGCCTTCTCCTAAGTGGCAGGGGTTGCGTGGTCTAAGGGACA